>NC_139539.1:49636153-49658273 GCF_965153285.1 Podarcis tiliguerta
AAGGTAACCATTTCCAGTATAAACTCCACACACAAAAGTGTGATATACACCAAAACAGAAATACCTAATTCAAAGACCTATTGACATGAACTGGATATTGCTTCTTAACTTGTACTTACAGCATATTTGCTAATGACTGCTTTCCTCTATTTTAAGCGTCGTCTTTGCATCTACTTTGTAAATGTGCCTGGAGTTCTAGTTAAAACAACAAGCACAATACCGAAAAATAAAAATAAGAGGTCAAGGAAACAAGTAACCTGAGATATGGACTATCTGCAGCAGGGGTAGCCAACACAGTATGCAGCAGATACTGTTGGACTATAATTCCCATCAACTTTAACCATTGGACATACTGGCTCGGAACACCACATAGGCTACCCCGGCTCCCATTCAGAACAGACATTAAAGGTTCTTTGTACAACATGGGATTAACAGCAATTCAAACTCCTTTTGGCCAGGTTGGGGTGAGATGGGGTGAGTGGATTGAGGAAAGGCATCTCTTCATCTAGCCCTGCTGATCTCCACCAGTACAGAGCTTCTGCTTCTGCCCTTGGGTTCCCCCTGGTGGCAGCCAGCAAAAAGTCCTCCAGTTAGATGTCCTGGGGGCCAGCCCCACTGCCATTAATTACATGACAGCTTTGCAATCTCCCTTTCACATCTACCACCCATCCCAGTCGGCATGTTTTGCAGGGATGCAAATGCAACAGTGTCCTCAGCACTCCTATAAAGCCTCACCAGGCAACAGCCAGGGTTAGGATTGCAACGTAAGTCTCTGAATGTTATTTTTTTAAAGTCTCTGAACTTTGAATTCTTTTCAGAGAACATTTTGTACTTGGGAACCTCAGTTTCTATAATTATTCCACTAAAGTGGATTCAGCAAACTTTCAGATTTTCAGAGGATCAGAGTTTCAGGATTCAGGAAAAGCAAAAGGAAGAACTTCTTCACACAATGCATAGTTAAGCAACTGAATTTGCTACCACAAGATGGTAACCATCTTGGAAGGCTTGGAAGGGTTCAAGCAAATTTGTGGAAGATAAGGCTCCCAATGGCTCCTAGTCGCAATGTCTAGTATGTCTTGGAATAAGCTTTCCTTCACAAGCAGGATGACTTGAATTTTACATTTTTTAAAAAAGTTAAAGTTCTTAGGAAATAGATAACAGGGATTTCTTCCTATGTGTGTGCTTTTCTTTTTATTTTACTACAGTTTTAAAAATTGTTTTATCTTGTCTCTACTACAGCTTTTTATTGGCTGCTTTTACTGACTTATCTTAATTCATTTTGTTGTTTTACTTTTATTGCTTATTTTGTACACCACTGTGAATAAATTTTCATGCAGAAAAGCAGGATGTAAATAACATGAAATAAGACAAATCTTTCCTGTAATACCGGAGAACGCCAACTTATGAACCTAGGAAGTTGCCTTACACAGAGTCAGACCATCTAGGTCAGTACTGTCTACGATGGCTGGGAACAACTCTCTTGGAAGAGGGTTTTCCCAGCCATCTCTGGAAATACTGAGGGTTGAACCTGGGACCTTTTGCATGCAAAGCATGCGCTCCATCACGGAGCAACAGTCTTGCACCCAGCTCTTGCATCTTAAACAGAACTATACATAAGCTGCACATAAAATATTCAATAATTCTGTGCCATGGTAACTCAATCTGTGCACCAAAAATCTGCAATATTCTGCAAGACAGACATTCTACATTATGCATTTTCTTAATTTTGATCATTTAACTCTGCTCCTGCTGATCATGGAGAATGGATAACAGTTATGCAGGGGACTACTGTCTTGTCAGCTGACCATCAGAAATTCTGCTTGACACCATTTCCTGTACAAGAGAGTTCATTAAGCAGTCCCTACATGTTTTCAAGCCTATCTTCACAACTGTGAGAGCTAGATTTGCTTTTTTATTTTATTTTTAAGTGAGATAAGATCTTCAGTATACCAAGTGGTACACCAGGATACCAAGGTTAGCAGTCACATAATGGACAGAAAAGTCATAGAATCATAGAATTGTACAGTTGGAAGGGACCATGAGGAACTAATTCTAATCAACCCCGTACAATGCAGAAATCTTCTTGCCCAGCGTGGGGCTCAAACCCACAACCACGAGGTTAAGAGTTTCATGCTCTCTTGAACATATAAGCATCATTAAGTTTAAACATACAAAACTGAGTTATGCAAGAGTCTGACACTTGATTCATCTAGCTTAGTATTGTCTCCTATAACTAGGAGTGGCTCTTCATGATCTCAGACAAAAATCTTTCCCATCACCTGGTTTCTGAGTGCTTTTAATCAGAGGTGCAAGGGATTATACCTGGGTCCTCTCGCATGCAAACATGTGTTCTATAAATTGTGGCCACTCCCCTCCTCCTTGCTGATATTTAAAAAAGGATGCTCTATCTTGCAGTGTCCATTTTCAGTGGGGGGGGTGGCTATGCCAAAGCAAACGAGAGTTAATCAAAAACAGTCATAGAAAAAAGTCAAACACAAACAGGCAGCTGCACGGATGATTAGGTTGCAAACACATTTTGAGAAAAACTGTTTGTCAAGGCCTGACTAAACCCAATACATGAAGCATCTCTCACTTCCTTCCCACCAAAGTTGTCAACTCCCTCTCCAGCTAACAAAGCATGCCGGAGAACCAGAACGTTGCCAGCCCATCACCCATGCCTTCCCAAAGTGAACATTAACTTCAATTTGAAAAAACTGATAGGAGAAAACAGAAAAATCAAGCGGAACATGGGCACCCTCTCCACTGAAGAGTCAGGCACTCTTAAAAGCAGAGAATGACAGAAAAACGCAACAGAGCCAAGCAGAAAGCTGCACAATGCCAGCAAAGCAGCAGGTGACAGCAGAGCTTAAAATTTCTCCTGGGTTCTGGAATCTCACAGCAGGCAACCTCTGGCATTTGGGCCCAGACAATGTGAGACGAGCTGTGTTCTTGCTGTGACAAAACACCCCGCCCAGAAACAGTCACCATTAGCATGTGTTCTGCCAGTGAGAAACCTCCAGAGCCAAAGGACAAGTGCAGCAATTAGAATGCAGGGAGGGAGGGGGGCAGGAGCTGTTTAACTGCACGACCCCAGAGGTCAGTGCATCTGACTCCTAGCACTTCCATAAATATTACATGAATGTGGGGAGGGGATGTTTTAAGCTTCCCTGAAAGAATTCTCCCTTTGACCCTTCCCCTCATTCTCACATTCTACATGCAGCTCAACATGTTAGCAACGTTATGTACACATGCAAAAGGCCAGATAATAATTTGTGTAAATGAAGGGAAGTGGATAAAAGTGTTGACTGCAGGAGTGACCTAGAAAAAGCAGGGATCTCCAATACCCATCCTTGTTCCATATGCAACAGTTCTTCTATATAATGCATTTATCATCTGCTCGGAGTCAGTGCCTCACAATCAGATCCATCAAAGCACAGGACACCGGGAAAGGGAAAACAGAACTTTCAGCAGTACATGGATCATGCAAGATATAAAGAGGCAACTTGCCATACGACTGTAATTGCATTCCGTCACCACTGAACCTCATCTACCATGGGTAGGGATGCGAAATGAACTGGTTTGCTCTGAATTTCAGAGTGAACTGACCTGATCTGCATCTCCAGGATTAACGCACAGAATAAAATGTGATTTTGTGAACCTATGGCCACCCACACGCCCTCAAGTCTTTCCTTGGCCACACATGGCATATTCCTACAACTTTTCTTTGCAAAAAAAAAAGCTCTAGCATCTCCACAGCTCTTTTCGGAATATATATACACACATACCAGCCCTGTTTTGCCTTTCTTAAAAACAAAATTAATGTCACCTGAATAGTCTTCCCCAACCTGGTGCCCCAGGTTGTAATCCAGGTTTTGGATTACAACTCCCTTCATTCCTCAACACTGACCATGTTAGCAGCGGGTGATGGGAGTTATAGCCTAAAAGGAAATGGAGGGCACCAGTTGGGAAAGGCTGCACTAGAGAGAGAGAAGAAACAGAATTCACCTAGCATGAGGCTCTCACCAAACCATCCTGCTTGCATGTAATATAGTAATCACCAAGTGACTCAGTGATCCTAGTGTACCTCTAAGCCTGATAACTATTTGACCATTTAGACATTTCCCACACTGGTGGTAAGAAGGCAAGGTCTGCAAGTATCCTGGAACTGAGAAAGAGCCCCAGCCTTCATGCATCTCCTATGATCGTGCTCTAATGCTCCTTGACATCCCTCTGAAGACGGTGAGCTATTTGTAGTCACCACCATGATTTGTTAGTAATTATTTTCATGGTGTCACATTGCTGTCACACTGCTAACAAAGAGACAGGCAGCCTGAGGCTGCTTGCAAGAGACACTCAGAAAATGTGGCGGGGGGTGGGGGGGGGTGGGATTGTCAGGCACCCAAAGACTCTCTTTGCTCAACAGAGCTTTCGAACCAGAGCCCTTACAATAGCCTAAAATCAATGGTTCCTCAGAAGCAGCAAGCCAGCACTATCTTGCACTTTGGCCACAGAGGCTGAAATTAATTACTATCCTCCTCCGCACTATCCCTGAAACAAAGCCAACAAAGCCAGCGGGTTCGGGGTAGTTTTAGATTTCCTTAAGCTATTAACGTGTAAGAGATCTAAAGCAAAGACACATACAAAATGTGGGTGCAGATGACTTTAGCTATCTCCTTTCAAGCTGCATTTTCCCCCCAAGCACAGCAAAACCACTGCAAAGTCTACAGTATCCCAGTATCGGCAAATATGCTAATTTATACACAGTGACAATGTGCTGTATTTCTTCAGTCTGGCCGCCTTAGCTGTTTAGCATTTCCCAGTGCTAAGGGACAGTTGCAGAGAGAGAGAGAGAGAGAGAGAGAGAGAGAGAGAGAGAGAGAGAGAGAGAGACTGTCACAGCTTAATGGCTTGTGCCCGTTACCTTGCCCTCGTGTCACTGACATCCCAAGAACTTCCTATATGCCAGCTCCATCCATCCATCTTGCACCTGTGACTGTGATACTTCAGACTGACTTGTCAGTCAAAGGTAATCATCCTTCCCCCACTATCTGCATTGCTTGCTTGGTCCCATGAGAAATGTCAGCAATTCGAAGACCTGGTATGTTGCACAATACAAATACAGTCAAATGAAAGTGAGCTGCCACACCAGCTGACCCTTCAGGCTGCCTTGATTCCAGCTGCATAGAATAAGGGTGAACATGGCTCCTTGAACAATCCTAAATGTTCACAGCATCCAATAGGTATGATCTTCCTTCTGCTCAATGTAACAGCTTGCACATCATACATCACAACAACTGAAGAAAAGTGCCAAAGAATTCTGAGGACATTAAAACTAATTGAAGAAGCTTAACCTGGCGAGTGTGTGTCACATAAAGACAAGTTGCGAAACTTACCATATGCTCCAAAAATTGATACGTCCCCCCCCCCCCTTTGAATGGCCCTAATCACTACTTAGAACGTTTAAACGGTCCATAAAATGTAACTGATGCAACAACTCATGGGGCTGCAAAATGATGTCACAATTCAAGAGGATGGTTTGACCTCATCTGTACCTGCAGAATTAATGGAAGGAGGATGTTGGTTCCAAGTTTGCACTGTTTCCATGAGCCACCAAAGTCCTAGCACAACGATAGCTAAAGAACATGCAGATACATTCACACCTCAAAAGGCAGAAATCGTGAAACATTGTTCAGACAGCCTGATAATGTTGGCATCGATGCAGCACAGAAAGGATAAATAATTTAACTTCAGCCATACCTAATACTCCTTGCTATTTAACTTTACCCAGAATCCATTTTGGAAACGATGCCTTATGAGGAACGGCTAAGGGAGCTGGGCATGTTTAGCCTGGAGAAGAGGAGGTTAAGGGGGGATATGATAGCCATGTTCAAATATATAAAAGGATGTCACATAGAGGAGGGAGAAAGGTTGTTTTCTGCTGCTCCAGAGAAGCGGACACGGAACAATGGATCCAAACTACAAGAAAGAAGATTCCACCTAAACATTAGGAAGAACTTCCTGACAGTAAGAGCTGTTCGACAGTGGAATTTGCTGCCAAGGAGTGTGGTGGAGTCTCCTTCTTTGGAGGTCTTTAAGCAGAGGCTTGACAACCATATGTCAGGAGTGCTCTGATGGTGTTTCCTGCTTGGCAGGGGGTTGGACTCGATGGCCCTTGTGGTCTCTTCCAACTCTATGATTCTATGATTCTATGATTCTATGATTTTGCTTGTTCCCCATCCCTCCCATATGATAGTACAGTCATACCTTGGGTTGAATATGCTTCATGTTGAGCGCGTTCGACTTGCACTCTGTGGCAACCCGGAAGTAATGGAACGCAATACTTCCGGGTTTCGCCGCTCGCGCATGCGCAGACGCTCAAAATGGCGTCACACGCATGCACAGAAGCGGCGAAAAGCAACGTGCACGTGCGCAGACATGCCGTCGCTAGTTACGTTTATTTCTGGATGCGAACAGGGCTCCGGAACGGATCCCGTTCACATCCTGAGGTACCACTGTATATACTACTTTTTCAGCTTCAAAGTACTGCCTCTAACAATATTGAAGGTTCTTGGTCAAACAAAGGGTCAGAAACCTTTTTCAGCCATGGGCTGGTCCACCGTCCCTCAGACCATGTGGTGGGCCGGACTATATTTTTTTTTGGGGGGGGGATGAATGAATTCCTATGCCGCACAAATAACCCAGAGTTGCATTTCAAATAAAAGGACACATTCTACTTATGTAAAAACACGTGGATTCCCACGGGCCTTAGGTTGCCTATCCCTGGGCAAACACATAAAGCGGAGCCTACAGCCAAAACAGATCATCCTGTATCTTAACAGGTTTCATCTCTGACCTCTGCCTTTCACTAACAACTTAAACAGATAACTGCCATTTAACTCAATTTTGCTACAATCTAGCCAGCCAAAGAACAGAGCCCTAGAGTTTTCAGCATCACACAAAAAAACTCCAGATCTCTAGACCTAACAGAATGGAAAAGGAGCTCCAAGATTATCTACCTAACCCGAAGCACTGAAAGAATTATCTAGATCACATCTGGGCAACTTAATACCCATATGCCAAATACAAATTAAGGGCATCCTTTCTGTAGCTTGTCAAGTATTCACTGCACCACATAGCAGGCTAGCTACCATCTTACATTGTATTTTATTACACTTTAGCCCAGTATTTCTTTTAGGAAATAGCTCTGTCCATTTGGCAGAATGCAGTGTCAGCAAACCCAAAGTGTAAGTTCTCTTCCCTATCATGGTCCAGAAAGCTTCAGCAGGTATACAATCCAACCTACGCTCAAAAAGTCATCCAGCAGAATGCTATGCTAACTGATTGTGTCTCCCCATTCTTATTAAAATATCATCAAGCAAGGAAGTTGGTCAATAACCTCAAAAAAACACCTATATGAATATTTGGCAATATGCAAATATAAATATAATTGATGAATAATCAATTACAAAGCTGGTGAAAAATCAATTTAAAATATCTAATCAGCTAACTTTCCTATTTCTTGATTTTCTTAGACCTCATGTGGAACATGCATCAACAGAATATTGTCCTGATTAAAGGAAGTAATAGTACCACTCTATTCTGCCTTGGTCAGACTACACCTGGAGTACTGTGTCTAGTTCTGGGCACCACAATTTAAGAAGGATGTTGACAAGCTAGACAAGATGGTCAAGGGTATGGAAACCAGGTCTTATGAGGGATGGTTGAGGGAGTTGGGTATACTTAGCCTGGGAAAGAGGAGACAAAGGAGATATGATAGCCATCTTCAAATATCTAAAGGGTTTATTTACTTATTTATTAAATTTGTATACTGCCTTCATTCAAAGATCTCAGGGCAGTTCACAGCAAAAATACAAGATAAAAACACAAAACACATAATAAAAATAAGAACAAAAACAAAACAATAAACCCCTTCACCCTCACTCCCTCCCCTTGCTGCTGGTGTGATACAAATGACTAATGCAGTATGTGTGGGTTAGTGGGCGGGTATTTCATTTATCACAGTTTTAAGGGAGAAAAGCATGCTCACAGTGACATAAAATAAATGCTTATGGACTAGTAGCTTTTACAGACTTTTGTATGGCTATGCTACCCGCAGTACAACCACTGCCAGTCTCCGCATACTTTTTCTCAGTCTCAACTACAAGAAAATAGGACAATGCCACCACCCACCCCAATTATGAGTAATAAATTAATTTTTATTAAATAACTAATCACTCTCTCTCTAATATTCTACCCTAGATATCAGTTTCTCTTATGTTTTGCCCCCTTTCTTAGCGTTTTACTATCCCTTGTGATACTGTTGTCTGGCTTCATTCCCATGGTCTTAATTTCCAAACCAATACCACTGTGCTCTCTCAACTTACACTGTGTCAAAGCTCATTATGCTTTCAGCTAACACACCACCAACCCCTTCAGATACAGGGATGAAGCTCTTACCCTTTGTGTATAGAAGATTAGACAAGCTGAAGTTTGCCGTCCATAGCAAGGTAATCCCTACGTGAACGGCTTAGTTACAAGCATCTCACCCAAAACCAATTCCTAGAAACCACAGGGAGAGGGAGAGAGGGGGGAGGAAGACACTTGCAGGATTCGACATACAACCCTCCATTCCCAAACAAAGCAAGAAAAAGAAAGCAGCAGAAAAGGTAAGAATGCAGAGCCATAAAATTAGAAAATACAGGACTGAGAAAGCGGGTGCTTGGATTACAAAACTAGTTTAAGTTTCCTTTTGTCTTGAAGAGTGAGAGATTTGGGGGTAAAATAATAGTCAGGGGTTTAGAAGAAGCTGACTGCCTGCAAAAGGTTCAATCTGGCCTCCCATGCTCATTGATATCTTTATGTATTTGCTGGGAAAAGTCATCTAGGGGTTTGAGTTGAAGTAGCACCAAAACAAAATGGCATTCATTTCTACCTGTCTACCCATGGGAGGTTATGGAAGCCCTCCACCTAGACAAGAGGAGGTGCTGTGGATTGGAAAGTCACAGTCTCCAGATTCAGATGCACAAGTAGTCCTAGATGGAACTGTGGCCCCCAAGGAACAGCAACCGCAAAAAAATCCAGAACAGATTTAACAGATGAAAGGGAAGAGGAGGGAGGGAAATTTACACTGTGCAAACAAACATCCTTGCACTAATGGAACTACTGTGTTGGCTACCACTAATGTTCTGTCGGTTTTAACTCTAATGGGGAAGTTATGGCCTAAATTTTATAAAGATTTAATTCTGCAATGTTGCATGTTGGTAATTGGTTGTGAGCCACTTTGTGAAGAAAAAATTTCCCAAAAAGTGGGGTATAATTTTTTTAAATAAATAAAAGCAATAGCCAGATGAAGCAGAATTCAGTACATACACAGTACACACATAGGTCTTCTACTTGTTTATTCCAGAACATATTATGCTGACAGCAATTTTTATGGTGAAGCATGTGATGTAGCAGCATAGGTATTATATGTACTCGGAAAAACAAGCCAAGGATCAGCACTTAACCATGGTTTCCCATTCCCATTCCCAACTGAAACAATGCTTAATGATTTCAAGACAAGCAACTTTGAACTATGGCTTAATATCCTGGCTTGTTTTGAAGCCACTAACCATACTTTCCAGATTCTCACATATTGGGGAGCTATGATTAAGTGAGGAATCTTGTTCTGTTGTTTGCGTGAAGGGAGGAGCTAAAGGACAGAAAAGGGACTGCCTGCAGCAGTTGCGTACTGCTCATGCATATCTTAACTTTTTAAAAGTTAAGAGAATAGTTAAGAGAGAATATTTGGCTTAATAGCATGTGAAAAGTGGTCTATCTGCTAGGATTATTAAAGGATTGTGAATTCTGCATTTGCATGGCTTGACTGCAGAATACACATAATCCTGCCCTTAATTCGCCATTGCTACACCTGTGATGTAATCAGTTGTGAGATCTGACAAATTCTCCAGGCAGAAATTTTAAATGCTTGGCATTATTCGAAGCAACTTATTTGTGAGACTGGTTAGGTTTGTGTTGTTCTTTTTAAGATGCAGATTTCTTGATTCGGGAGCAAAATCCTTCACTCAACGAATACAGGGCAACAAGCACAATAACACTATTCCTAAAAAGCCACACATCCACCAGTATTAGCATCTCGGGAAGCAGTCCTTCACACTAGAAGATATTAGAACTGTGCATGAGTCGACAGTATTAACAGTGAGGTCCAGTGTAGCATGAGCAAATGCAACACGATACTTCCTTCTCCTCCAATCTGTAGCATATTGCACACCTCCAAAATCTCCAGAACAGATTGTGGAGTCACAGGTGGAGACTGGAAGGTGAAGGAAAGAAAGCAGAATTCCAGCTGCACACATGGATTTCAGCAAGCAGGTGGATCTTACTGGGTGCCGCCATAATACTGGACTTCAGTTAACGTAAGCCTAGAACATGGTTGGTAACTTAAGACCTTGGATCTATGAAAGTCAAGTGGTTTATTCTCTGAGCTTATAATAGAGAGCTTCTGCCCTTTCCATTGTTCTTGATATATTCTGAACGTGGCATCGCCAACTCTTCTTGTAAAACTTGGACAAGGGAAAATTAAAAACAGTAAAATCAAATTAAGCAATGGTATAATTCACTGCTAAGGATTCACTAATGTGCATCCCAAGAAATGCACCAAGAGCTATAAATGTTTCTAGTATGTTTTATCACCATATTAGAAAGCAAGCATTTGCTTTTTAACCACTTACTTATCAAAATAAAAACTTCTGAGCAAGTAGTTTCCTGGAGAGAAATGAATTAGTCAAGTCTTTCCTGCCATGGAAATAATCAGATACGCATTTTCATGTCTTAGAAATTTAGCTTTTGCAGGTGGGACTTGTTCTGCTTCTCATCCTCAGCCCCAAACAGTACTTAATAGTCTGTTTGGATCAAACTAAAGGTTCATCCATCCCATAGTGGTCATTGAGATCCTTTGGGAAAGCCCACTGGAAGCAGAGCGTGAAGGCAACAGCCTTCCTCTGCTGCTGCCCACAGTAAAAAGTAGGTTCCATTGAACTATCATGGCTAATAGGCATTACAGACACATTTGCCAAATCCCCCTTTGAAGTTAGTCAAGCCAGTGGCAATAATGACATCTTCTGTCAGACAGAAGATGGATCTCTAGTCTGACCCAGCTTGGCAACTATTATACTAAGTTATCTTGGGTGCTACTCCAAGTCAACACAAAAGTGAAGTTCCTTCATGATATAAATGGGGTGCAGTATGACAGCCTGTTCCTTGTATGTGTGGAGGACCTTCTCAGGGGTGCCTACTATTTTTATATTATATGCAGGTTGTGAATAAGAGCAGAATGAACAGGGTGGAGATCAAGCCTCTATATCAGCTTCCAGAAAATCAGACAAGGTTGAAATATCTATGCTCTACTTCTGGTTCTCCTGGATGGTAATGATGAAGCTAGACAGGCTGAATTATCCAGGATATAGCACAATGCATCAATATAATGATATAGCAGACAGGAAAGAATGACTCACCAGGTGCTGGTTTGCTTTGAGCAGAGAGAAAAAGAATACAATGCCACCCCACCATACTGTTGGAACAGGGAGATTTTCCACAGAGATACAGGGCAGAACAGGGAGGCTTACTCAGGGGGAAGCCTGGTGTGAATAAGCCTGAGGTAGTTCCCTCATCTGGCCCCTCCAAGGAAGCAAGACCCAGTGGTTTGTAACACAAAATACACCATTCACTGCTCATAACAAACAATACACATAAATCCCACGCTACACTGGTTTCCAAGAATGAGCTGCTTACCCCAAGTCCAAGCTTTGCCTTGCAGTTTCACATTCTCACGTAGCTCCTTGGAATCCCCTTCCCACAGCACTTGTTCTCAGGCCTAAGGTCCCATAAGCTTAACAAGGCTGAATCTCCACTCACACATTTCAGCCTGGCAGGTCTGGTGCCTCTTATCTCGAGCTTCAGGTAGTTTCTTTTTAATTAATAGCATTTCTGTATCGATGGAGGAAACTCTAACACCCAGAATGAATGGCCCTCTCTCATTAGATCCACTGCTGTCATGATGTATTCAAGCTGTGGAGGAGAATTCATTTCCTCTCAGGTGCATGGACTTTTCTTTTCCTTAGTGGGGGGAGGTTTTTAGAATGAGTGACGGTATTTGCCAAACCTGACATGAGACTACGTTGATGTGAAATGCCTTTGTCAGGACAACCCTTCAGAAAGGTGATGTTCCCACTCAGGGGCTTTTTCCTCGTTAAAGAAATTGCATCTTAACAAGGAAAGGAGGCTAGTAAGCAGGAGGAGAACAGCTGTCTTCCTTTTGCCAATCCGATTCCTGCTGATCAGTGGGGGCTGGGAGTCAGGAAATCCATCCATGCACATGTTGGGTACAGAATCAGCACCTGGTTTCTTCTGGGCAACAACTCACCACGTATCCCAAACAGGTCCATGATACTATTCTGACCTAAGCTCATCACTGCTGGATATTCACTTATGCCTAGCTGCTGTCAACATCTAATGAAGAACCCTGGAACCCTGAAGCTAAACAAAATAATGTGACAGTATGCCAGCTACGAATCTACTGGAACAGAAACAGCCTTGCTTCAGTTATCCATTACCTGGTAACTTCCTGTGTGGACTATTGCAATGCACTGGGTATGGGAATGCATTTGAAAATGGTTTGGAAACTCCAGTTAATTCAGAATATGACCATGAGACTGCTAACTGGGACCAGATGATATGAGCACATCAAGCCAGTACTTCAATCCCTTCACTGGTTCTGTTTCCAGAAGGAGTTAAAAAAGTATTGGTGTTTACTTTTAGGGCCTTTCAAAGCTTAGAACAAAGATACTGAAGAACTCTTTTCGTTCTATCCCTACACATACCTACCTAACACTTCAGATTTTCTTCAGGTCCAGCTTCATGTGCCCCTACCAGGTGAGGTGCAGGATGTGGCCCCTCAGATGCTGCTGCACTACAACTCACCTTCTTCCTATCAGACATGCTTGCTGGGGCCTTTAGGAACTATACATAAGCAATATATGAAGGGTCACAGGTTAGCACCCCTACTGCAACAACAAGGGATAAAACCTTAGATTTTTTTTTTCTGAAATACTGAAAGAAAGAGGATGGAAAGTACTGAGAAAGAGCCACTGATTCTTATTCCAACAATGAATTGGAACTGTAAAAAAAACACACACCACATGTTTGCTCCTTGTACTAAAATGCCCATTAAAGATAAGCACAAGATAGAGAGCTCCCTCAAGTGCAGAAGATATATTTTCAGAAATATATCATTTAATTTTCCTGTTATTATCTAGAATAAAAAGATTAATAACTGTTAACCTGACACATATTTTTGCAACTTATTTAATACTAGTCTGACCTTTGACTTTTAAAAAATCTGGATCTGAACCAGTATGATTCCTGAAAACAGGAAACTCACACACTCATCTATCATAAGCAAAACAGCTGTTTATCCTTTGCACAATAATGACATATTAGTTAGCTTCCCTCCAGTGCACTCTTAGAATATAATTGAACTTTGCTGAGGAATACATCTGAGGTATGCTGCACATCCAAGCTACTGTGCCTCTTTTGGTCCTTGAGGCAGCATATCAGCTCTTCACCAATCCCATTTGAAAAGAGATGTAGCTCAGTTCTGCTTTGCTAAATCTTATTTGGCAATGTGTCTAAACACATGCAAACTTAATTAGTTCAGGAGGGAGCCTCAGCATTCATAGTGATGGATAAAAGTAAATGGGGAAATGAGACGAGTCAGGGCTGGCAGCAAGCGCTCTCTCACTCAAGCTCAAGCCATGTTCGCCAACATGCTGCTAATCAGATGTGATGGCACTAAGGCTTCTGCAGCCCATCTCCACTGGGACAAAGTGACGGGCTGTTCATTAACAGGTAGCTGCTGAAGCCCTTACTTCCATGAAGCCGGAATCACAAAACCACAGGTTTCCCACTTGGCACCAGAAACATCCAAGCATTAGCCTCTGAAACTGTTGTGTAAAATAACAATTTAAAATAAGATAAAATGCATGGTGGGGGAGATGAGCCATTTACAACATCTTCTGAGGCTACAATGGAATGTTCTCTCCCACATGAATGAAAATGCATGTAGAAGATACGCAAAGAATGACGTTAACAAACTCAAAAAGGATCTGTGGTGTCTCCTGCTGGCCATGAGGCCTCAAATCCACACTGCAGGAAGGAAAATCATCATTATGTTCTTTTCCCTCACAGAATCATAGAAGTGTATGATATGTTTGTCCTAGATATATTTTGTAAGGCTTCCATAATAGAATTATACACCTCAACTAGCTAGCTCTATTGCTTAACTGATTTAGAATGAAGTCCCTCACTCCTGCCAACCAAGTATCCAACTTAAAATAGGTCTGCACACACTTGAACTATTGCTTCTTGTTCTGTATTTAATGATCCTGGTCTTTCTTCTCTATGTCAGCCTCTTCCACATTCTATTTGCAAACAAGAGCAAATGGACCTGATAAATCTCAGCAAAGCTAGTTCACTCAGCTTTTATGTTTTTTATGCATTTCAAGCTCTTTACCATCTTTGATGCTTGTTCAAATCCTCTCGTTTGTTTGTATCCCCCTTAAAATGTGACACCAAAAACTAGACAAGCTGCTCCAGCTGAGCAGCACCTTCCATCGTTTTTGGAAGCATTTCCGATCATGTGATATATGAATTTGGTTAAATAACTAAATAAAAATGTGGACAGGATTCAACAAAAGAAGATTCACTACCAGGGAGTGTAAAAAGTTGACAACCAGAATATGTAACTCCAAATGCTCCAAGTAAACAACTCCAAATGATGCAGGTAAACAAGCTAAGGTACATGTTTATTTTATTCTGGCAGCTTGGAGGCATGCACGACAACAATCTGAGATTTTTGCAATAAAGACTGAAGGAATGGTGAAAGGTGGCAATGATTATGGAGGCACACAAAGGCAAAAGATACGCATTAAACACAAAAATGTCCTTATGGAGTACCAGAATCCAGCACTGATACAATGGCAATTCCTCACCTAATCCCAAAGACACAGGCTATATAGATATGACCTAAGGGATCACTTGGCCATCTGTACGGACACTGATCCATCACATATGAGAAACTCACCTTCACCAATCAAGTGACCTTCAGACATTTTGGACTACAACTCTCCTCAGTCCCAACCAGCACAGGTGGCTGGGATTGGTGGAAATTGCAGTCCAAAACATCTGGATGACATCAGGTCAGGGAAGGCTTGACTTGCCCACAAAGGTAACTCTGTGTTGCAGATTTAGGGCCAGATGCTCTAACACCAAAAAAAGATGTCGAGAAAGTTGTAGGGATAAATAATGTATATTTAGGCCAATGAAATTCTGAATTTTCTCATACTGATGCTTTAAAGGAAATTAAGCCCTGCTAAATCTCTGCAACAAGGTCAATCTATGGTGGCTTCAAAGAGGGCTCAGATACAGACCGTTCTGCTAACACAAATACAAAAAAGTAATTATTTTGTCAAAAAAAAAGAGCAACACCATTTCTTTCCACATTGGGGTCAGTTCAGCCCCAATTTTTCAAGTTAGCACTAGTAATCAGACCAAGCAAGTAAATGCTCAAGAATCCTTCTCAATGCTGAATGGAATAAGCATGGATTCTCTCTGGGAGCATGCCCTCTTATGACTTGTAGAAATTCACGTGTGATTGAAAGCCAAGCAGCACAGCTAACAAGTTGTGGATGTCAGGTTAGCAATGTATATGTCAAGTGCACAACCTTTTTCTTGTAATATAACCGGCATCACTCTGCTAGAGAGGCAAAGATCGGGTCACATGATCCCCAGTGCTTTCTGTCTGTCCAGATATTACTGATAAACAGGGATAAGTGGCTTTTATGTACATGCACTCAATTAAGGAACATAATAACGCACTGTAGTTGAACAGATTCAAAATGGTTGTGGGATCTCCTGCTGGCCACTAAGTCTCAAATCCTTCTTCACACTGGGTGTGAATGAGAGGATCACAAAGGAAGTACATTTTCACATGCCACATGGAGTATGCCATGAATGGCTTTAAAAGGAGGTTAGTCAAATTCATGGAGGATAAAGCTATCAAGGACTCTAAGTCTTGATGGCTATATACTGCCTACAGGATCAGAGGAAGAATACAGAACACAAGTTGCTGAGGAACAGAAGCAGAGGAGGACCCTTGCTTTCATGTCCATGAGTTTCGGCTTGACTAGTGTGGAAAACAGGAAGCTCAGCTAGATTGGCTTTTGGTCTGATCCTGCAAGGCTCTTATTATGTTCTTAACCCCTTCACATCAGTATAATGCCAGGCACCTTGTGTAGTTCAATAATACAAAATTGTGGCAGACCAAGTCAGGGAGTTACAAAGACATGGAGCTGTATCAGTTCCTCCAGTATTAAGTTGTATTGCTGTTGACTGAAGTGAAGTGCTGTAGCTGATTTTCTATAGAAGGTGTCTAGGAAAAGAGAGCTCTTGGCTAATAAGGCCTCAAACAATGCAGACTAAAATATATGTCAACATCACAACTATTGTTTTAATTTAATTTTGATGTACAGAAGCTGATCTCTTTCAATATGAAAGTAGAGAAAGACCATCCCCTTTTAAACCTGCTGACAGTCTTATTGGGGGGGGGGGGGATAAAAATGAACCCTATACATTCATCTTTTCTCAAGCAAGAAATACAAAGTTCCTTGCTCTTCAAGTTAGTCATCATTTCTGAAAGAAAGGATCTTCAAACAGACAGTAATGTGGTTCAAGTTCAAGAAAAAATGCACCTGCCATTATCCTGCACTCCGTCTCTTTACAATATGGACTATTTAGACAGGGGGGAAATGCTGAGATGCAGGAATGCATCAAAGCGTGCAACTTCTAGGGATACGCGGGGACCTCAGCATCTTGTGTATCTGACCAAGGAAATGATGGGTGCCACCTTTACTCCTAAATGTGGCATGCTCCATAATGTCCCCTCCAAGATGGCTAAGTGCTGGCACAGAGGCAGAGGGAGAGAGTGACAGGTATGATATGACCATCACTAGACATGTATCAGTACCACACCATTTGAAGACACTTTACTTCCAAAAGGGGTGTGCTACAGGATACAGGAGAAATGGTAGCACACACTTCCCTTTACTTCTCCAAAATAAGGAAGACACATGAAAATCCTAACGCAGGAGGAAATATTGAGAAGCGGCAAGAGTGCTCATAGCATGAATGCATAATCCTCCATCCCATACTCACATTACTTTCAAGTCCCAGTCTCCACAGGTTACAAAAATCGACTTGACGCTGGGATCCAAGAGGCCTTCCTTTGCCATCCACTCATCGACCCTCTGAAAGAAACAGATGAGCTTTCTGAGACATGGAAAAGAGACACAACAGTTAAATGCTGATAAGCCTCACAATCACAAGAGAAGAAAATTGTGATCTTATCCGACACGGCTGTCCCCCCCTCCCATCTCATTCTGTGCCCCTCCTCATCTCTATGAAAGTATGCTTGGACCTTTGAAGATTTCTGATAGGAGACATCAAGCGGCCAGAGAAGGGGTGATCTTATCAGGAATCACAACACTTCTGCTTACAGAATGGCCGTCACATTTTAATATTACTTGGCCATTTCCTGTGTGTCTTGAATAGCCTTCCCCACACCATAAAACAGATAGCTTATTAAATCAACAGTTACAAAAGGTCCTTTTTCAACATACCCTAAGCAATTGCTTACAGAATCATGTTTGGATCTGAACAAGCTTGAGGAGACCCATCAAGCAATCAAATGTGGAATAGCGGAGTACAAAAAGAAGGGTTTGTATCCAAATCAGTAGAGAGTGAGAAAGCCTTGCAAATAAATAACCTTGTAAACACAATTATTCCACTGTTTTATTATTCTAACAAATATCAACTTATTCTCTGTAATAGACAGGTGTAAGGACACATTTTCCTCTTTCCAGAAGCAGAAAAGTGGTACAAGAATATGAAACAAGGACAGCAGATAGGGCACAGGGATCAAAAGGGGCTGACAAAATGGGAACAGGCTATATAGTAGGAGCACTGGAAAGACACAAGGAACCATGCAGGGCATTAAAATAACAGGTACTTTCACTATATTGTTTTCTGTGCCTGCTTAAAAAAACCTGTGTTTCATTATGCTCAACACGAATTTAATTTTAACATGCAATTTTAACAGGTGATTTTAGTACACATAATTGTTTTAAAATTACTGATTTTGTAATGTAGCTTGTTTTTAATGTTTGTCTCTTGTTAATAACTTGGAGGTATTTTGCTTGAGTGGTGTACAAATTTCATTAAATGAACGAATACCAAAAAAAAAGACCCCAGGTACATTCTTGACACCTCCAGACACCTCCAGGTAGCAAAGACTCCTGTCTGAAACCCTGCAGAGCCACTGCCAGTCATTTTAGGCAATAGTGATCTAGATTGTCCAGGGGTCTGACTAAATATAGGACAGATTCTCATTTTCTCAGCAGGGTGTATCAATCCTTTGCTGGAGCTGCAATTCTTCAAGTGCCAATGTTACTCAGTAGCTCCACCCTTCTGGATATAATTGTAAAATATAATTGTTTCATACTGAGCACCCTATGCAAATTTTTTCACTTGCCTTATATTTAATGGGACTTCAGGGTCTCGCTGGTGGCCCTAACCACAGAAAGGAGACCCAAAGAGTAGTAAACTATGAAGGTTCATTCCACCTGTCAGGGGAGGTTTTTGAGCAAAGAGCAGAAGAAAAGTCTTCTTATCCGGGCCAGCTGAGGCTGCTTCTAATGCAGTCAGGAGGAAGACTCACAACTGAATAGCATCCAGGGATTCATAGCTGTCCCCTTTCGCCTCACTCAGGCAATTTCAAGCTACCCCTGAAGCAAGAGAGCACAACTTTAACCTCTAATCAGATTTCCTTACACTAGCTGTGGTTACAATTGTTTTGATTAAGAACCATTAGGCACAAATCCTGATGGGAGCAACACATCGAGCTGCAGTCAGAATAGGCTCTCCCTCCTGGAGGACTCCATCCATAGATGCCAAACAACAAAAGCTATTGATTGTAAAAGTACTTTCAGCTAATTAAGCCTTAAATGCGGCAGGAATTCAACATTAAGCAGATGGCACTGTTAAGATTATCTCCTGCATTCAGGACCCTCACAGACAAGATTTCATGGGCACTATTCTTTCTGTTTATTACTGAGCATTTAAGTAGATATGTCCATTAATTTAGCATCTCTCATGCAGTTGTCTTAATGCAACATTGCTGACCCCTGAAGACCATCTCCTGTAAGAGAGTCCCCCCAACACACACCTCCCCTCATGACTTCTGGCAGGAGTCTGGACATGCTGTCAGTACCTTTGACAAGAACAGCTGGAAATGACAGATCAATGGTTCAATATTCTCAACAGCATGTCACTGATGTGACAGCAAATGTTATTCTAATGAAGCTGTAATCATAGTCAAATTACGTGGTTCAATACACAGGAAGAGGAAGGGGGAAGGGAAAGGAGGTGTCAGAGGTCAGGAACTAAAGGTTATTAGGCTTACCTCAAGCACTTGCTGGAGACTGGGCTGCCCATCCACCATGGCTTGAATAATTCCAGTCAGCTGAAACAAAGGAAATGGAGAAAACAAAAACAAAGAAATCAGTGATAACACTAAAAAGAATGGATTTTTCCCCTGCTCTTCTCACTGATACTTCAAAATACTGCTGTGCTGCATATAGATAGTACCAAAGCACGAGCACTCATAGAAATCCAGATGAGAGATCTGCCCGGAGCAAGAAAGAATACTGTTCTAAGCTTCACACTCAGCTAAATTTGAGATTTTAAAGGGAAATAGCTTATTGGAGACCCAAACACAACAGTTATCCCAGTTATAACAGGAACGGTCTTTGGTTAGAACAGCATTTTCTCTCAGCTGAGATTTATTTGAGGCCTGTATCTTTGTCTTGCAGGCTGGGGCTCCGGCTCACCAGTCTGATCTATCAAAATTCATAGAACTAAAATTATTCCTTGCCCAGGCACAATCAATCTTGCCCACATCTCTTCTCTTCTTGTGCACAATAATTTAGCCAATACAGCTGACATATTCATGGGGATGAGTCAGGAGGATCCTCCTCTTTCAATTCAAGGTGTTGGACTAGATGACATCCATGCTTCCTTTCCAGAGCCACATTTCAGTGATTCTATGAACCTGTTCAAGATGTATGTTCAGTGTCCTCCTCAATGTGCCAACTGCTAAGCGCAGTTGGTGGATGAGAGAGAGCCTTTTCAGCTGTGGCATCGAAACTGTGGAACAGATCCACATGCATGTTCATGCACTCTCTCAGCCTCAAACTGTGATTTTGAACAAGTCAGTGTCTCTTACTTACACTCTAGTTCACTTCTCATACAGTAGGGCAGGGGTTTTCAAGCTTTTTGAGTCCATGGCTCCCTTGACCAAGTACATTCTTTCTGCGGCACCCCTGTGGGGCTCATGAGCCAAGTTATGTCACCCCTTGCCTGCAAAGCTGGTAGCCTCTCACCCTTTTTCGAACACCCTCCCTTGTGGTGTGTTCCCTCAGCCTCCTCCCCTCTCCCCTCTCCTTGGGAGTCCTATGGGCAGCCACAGCTGCCATACCTGGTCTCTGAGCTGCCCCGCCTGCCCCAAAGAGAGGTGCCTCCTCACACTGCCCCACATAGGCCTGGGAAGTACCCCCTCACCAGCCGCGAGGCACCATTCGCCTGCGGAGTTTGTAGCCAGGGCTGCTGCAACAAACACCTGTGCAAGCCTTTGGAAGGCAGAGACGCAAGAGGGCATCAGAGGAGGGAGGGAGGGAAGGAAGGAAAGAAGGACGGAAGCCAGTGTTGCCCACGGCACCCCTCACTATCATTCAGGGCACCCCAGGGTGCCACAGCACACTGGTTGAAAACTACTGCTTTAGGGAATGGAAGAGAAGAGACGACAGCCTTGCTATTGGTCACAGAAGAACAGTTGTCATGTAATGATACAATGATATCAGGACCAACAGAGCTATATGAATACTTTCTCCAGAGTATCAAATATTTACCTTAGGGGAGCCCTGCAGTTGGTGCTCTAGTTTAATAGAATAAGTAAAACGCCTGCCATTTTAGTGTGCAAGTTCTTTTAGTGCCATTCCTACTGCATCCCTTATTTACATTTTACAGCCCAAGGTGTCTTTGGACACTCCCATACACTAGTGATTAACACAAGAGAAAAGGACCATAAATAGATAAATAAAATAAACCTCTCCGGAAAAGCGAGGTGCTCAGGGCATCAGTGGTGCTGCTTTCCATGGAATGGAGGAGTAAGTATCAAACATTATCAGACAGGAATACAAAGCTATCGTTCCAATTTTATAGACATTTGCAAATTTAATTTGAGAAGAATACTTTGCATTTTTAAAAAGCGCAAAGACATCATTCTCAGTACTCTTCTTATACTTACACTGTTATTTCAAGAAGATTACCCATGGGTCTACATTAAGCCTGAAGCAAATAAGGTTGTGTTCAATGCTGCTGTTCCACTTGCACAGCAGACTTCCACTTATGCAAGGAAACTTCCCCCTCCTCTCCCCTGCAGCCCCAACTACCTCAAATCTGCTCCAGAAGGTTGGAGGGCCTTCGCAAGCTGATTTTGGGCGTGCACAAGGAGAGGCATGGAAGGGGAAGTCCTGCTGTTCACTTGCAGAGTATTGACTACAACTCAATAGCAGTGATAGCCTAGAGTGAAAGGGTGGGGTGATCATTTTGCTTAACAAAATACACCAAACTGATGACAAAAACACAGAGGTTAGTTAGTCCCAGGCCTCTGTTCTGATACAGGAAACCCTAATCCTTATGTACCATTGGGAGATGCTTAATAATAAAAACTCCATACACAAACCCTTCACAACTTCCCTCCCCGCATCCCACCAGGGTGATCTACCACCATGTGCCCTGTGGGAAGGATTCCAGGAGTAGAAGGAAGGCTGCTGCAGCTGGACTATTTCCTTCCCACAGGATCCTGATGGGTTTTTAATAGTATTGTTGTCAGGGGTTCAGGAGAAGAGTCACTGGAGAGGCAGGAAACGGAGAGCGAGGGGGAGGAGTC